>NC_043745.1:38621804-38656804 GCF_902148845.1 Salarias fasciatus | reverse complement strand
CGCTGAGGAGGCTAGCAGAGCGCCGCCGCCGCCGCCGCCAGTCTCTGGAGCCTGAGCTTTCCTGCTAAGCGGGGACTGATGTCTCATCAGTGCTGAGGACACACAGTCTCATAAATCGTCATTAATCTGCAGCTATCATCACCTGCTGAAACCCAGCCGCCGCTCATCGAGCTCCTGCTTCAGCCTGATGTTTCCCGGACGTGATGTTTCAGCACGTTTGGTCGTGTTTCAGGCCTCATCCACACAAAGACAAAATGCTCATAGTTCCAAAAACGTTTGCCCGTAAAGACGGAGTTGATTCAGTATTTATGACCGTCCACATGACTGTTTTCAAAACGGCTGAAACGTTGCAATACCATGCCAGGGCGCTAGGTGGCGCTTCATTGACAACCGCTGGAAATACATGGAAATATCATAGCGCCTCCGCCTCGTAGCGCTTCGTGATCTTTCTCCTGGTCGATCCAGCATCACATGAAGCATCCTGCTGACCACCCCATGACAAAATATAAAAGGAACGTTGATGTGAACTGTTCTTTCAGGGGAAACCACCCTGAAACAACTCACTGTCACTTTGTAATTAATAATGTAGAAACGGACTTTACTTTGAGGTGTGAAAATGAGTTTTTTTGTTTCTTCAGAAAACAGGAAAAGAAGGACGGATTTTTTTTTCATCAATTTACTAATCCTAAAATCAAAATTATTTATTCATAAATGAAAATACAGCAGGCAGAAGCCATCTAACCTGACACGCCAGAGGGACAGTTTCATGTCCGCCACGGAAATATTTCACAAGTCCATCTGGGTAGCCGCTCTTCCGATTTGATTTCAGAGGCGGGACCTTCAAAACAATCCGTAGCCGGCGATTGGACGACCGTTTGAACCAAAGAAGAAGAGTGGACGACTGTTCTGATTGACACGCGACAAACTCACCACAGACCAATCCGCATCAAGCCACGGTGTGACGTAGCTTACATGAGCTGCTGCTGAGAAGCAGGAGACGTCGTTTCCTGACAAAAAGACTTGAAGTGATGTTCTGTGCTCCTCTTTCAAGAAGAAATTGAGTCGCTTTCTTATAAAACTGCAGATATTGCCGTGTCCACGGAGATCGCTTCGCATGCCGCCATTGTTTTCAAACTTTTGGGCGCTTCCCGCTGTCGTCACGTCTTGTCGTCACTTCCGCTCCTCCCGCAGCTCCCGCCTCTTTCCCCTGATTGGGCCGGCAACATTTTAACAGCGTGAAATCATTGGTCTGTGGAGCGCTACAAGATGGGATCTGCAGGATTTAGGAACTGAATCAGGCCCATCTGCTATGCAAGGTTTGAAGCCATGTTGTATGTTGTACTCTCCGATATAAAAATGTCAAAAGACCCTGAAAACAAAAAGGCTGTAAAAACTATCAGTATCTGTGAGAAATTTAAACCGTTTGACAGAAACTGATGGCTTATTGTGTTCCCCTGGCATCATGTTTGCCATGTACATGTATATTTACAATAAAAAAAAAAAAAAAATCACATGAAGCATGGCGTCTCCATGTGGATTTGTTGTAGCCAGTGGTGCTGACCCACGGAATGCTGAATTCATGTGGATGACAGGGTGAATTGATCAAATATTTCTGAGTTTTGGCCTGGATTCGTCTTCGTGTGGATGGGGCCTCAGAGTTGTGATTGACTAAACTGCGCAGGGTAAACTTTCATGACTTCATTTCCCGTCCCGGTGCGCCGGCACTCAGCTGTGCCTCCCGGCTTTTCTTCCTCTGTGGGAAACATGGAGCGCAGATGGTCGGAGCTGGCGGGAACCGGGTTCGAGAGCCTCCTGGGGTCTTTCAAACCCCAGGATGGTCCAGCCGTTCTGACTGAACGACTGATGAATCCTGCCGACACGGATCAGACCGGGTGACGGTGTGGCGCCGCGGGGTACCTGTCAGCTGGCGTCACTCCTGAAGCGTAACACCTGAACAGACGGGGAACATTCCAGTCTCTTCCGGGTCGACGCACTGATCTGATTTATGAGCGGAAAAGCTTCTTTTTCTGCATTTTCACTTCAGAGAAGTTTCACATTCACAAAAAAAGTCCCTGTTTCCATGGAAACGGCAGGAACACTGACACTGAAACCACAGCTCTAAAACTACAGAGTCCAGGAGAATCTAGACCAGGACCAGGAGAACCCGGACCGGGACCAGGACTGGGAGTCATGCCACACTGGAGGAAAACACTGTTCTACTGAGCATGTGCAGAAGAACGCACGAACAGCAGCAGGGTTTCAGAAAAGTTGCGTTTCCACGGAGACAGAGTCAGAGCATTTTCAAAAAGTTGCATTTGAGGCTCCGAGCAGCGTTGTTGTGTAAATAGACCCCAAAACGCCACAAAGGTTTTCTGTTTCCACGTGGAACGGGGCTCTTGGTCATTAGTGTGAAAAGTTTGTTTCTGCATCTCTTTGAAAAAAGTGAAAAAAGTCTCTTTCTCAACTGGCTCAGAACAAGTTTTATTACCGACGTCGTGCTGCCAGATCTCACGTTTGTGCTTGGAGGACTCGAAACAGGAAGTAGTAAACAGGACCCAATGCGTGGAAGGTTCGGTGATCAGGTGCGTTTCCGCACCTCTTTGACCCTGATGACCCTGAAACTTTGGACCAGTACACACGGCGCGGCGCTCCTTCCTTACATGCTAATCACACCTTTCTGAGCGTTTCTGCCGTTTCCCCGTGAATATGAAACTTCTCGAGGCGTTTTCACTTGAGCGCCGCCGTGCAGACGAGGCCTAAGGTCTGGTGTTGGAGTGTTTTGGTTTGAGGTGCAGTGGATCCCCGTTTGAACCGGACGTTTCCGGTCTGAAGTGAGTCGACCGCCAAACACCAAGCGTCATTTCCTGCTCTCTTCTCCTCGTCTTTTGTTTGTTGGCGCTGTGGCGGCGCCGTGGTGAGGCGGGGCTACAGGGATCTGACGGCGCTGCCTCATAATTCAGGCACTGTAGGGGAAAGTGTATTTGAGATCTTCATCAGTGGAGACAAGCAGGAAAATTGCCGTCGCACGCGGTGATTTATTAGTTTCATTAATTTATGTTGATTTGCCTAATCACTCTCCGAGTGTGTCGGGCTCCGTTCGCATCGATGTTTACAGCCCCGGCACTCAGCACGCCGAGGTGTTATTATACCGATGTCAGATAATTAAACCGGAGCGCTGAATGCATAATGGGGTTAAATTGGAAACAGTGGAGCAATGCAATCAACACCATATCAATCACATGTTGGATTGTATCGCGAGCGCTGTTGGAAATCACACCTTGGAAAGTAACTCATTTCTGTAGCTTCACCGCTTTCAGCATTATTGTTCTTGCTTTTCCATTTACTGAACATTCACTCATTAATCTTGATTTAATGCTTGATGACAACATGAGAAATGCCTCATTCCCATTAGTATTAGCATTAGCGTGTTTCCAGCAGTGATTAGCTTTAATATGTTTAAATTTAGCTTCCCTTTCTCAGAAATGACACTCAAGTGCCTGGACCCACAGTAGCTCAGAGTGAAGAAAATAAAAAGATCTAATGAGGCTTTTTTTCTGGCAGGTGTGGTGTTTTTTATTTGAGATATTTCACAATATGTAAGCATTCATGTGCTGCAACATTTCTCTCACTACTTTCATTTTACAATTTAGGAGAAAAACATAACCAAACTGCAACAGCAGTTTAACAAATAGGAGTATAACGGTATTTGTATTCGTGACGGTACGGGTCGGTACACACAATCACACAACGAATACACCAGAGAGTATAAAAAAAAAAAAAAAAAGTGAGTCCTGATTACAACCTTAGGTGGCGGTAATGAGCCTAAAAGCTGCCGGCGACCACCATTACCACAGAAGAAGAAGAACAAACAGATCCAAACATGAACAAACGAAGAAGAAAGTACAAGCGGAGTGAGAGATGCAGCGTGGGGAGTTGGAAGACCCGCCAGTCTCGTGTAAATCTGTCGCGTGGGAAAGCTTGGGAAAGATGTTCTGGTATATTTGTGAGCTTTTGTTTCTTTTTCCCCGCTGTACCGAAAAACATATCGAACTGTGACCCTGACACCAACGTATGTACCGTACCGTGGCTTTTGTGTACCGTTACACTCCTAATAGCAAAGGATGAAGGACCAGATAAATCACCAAAGCCTCTTTTTCACTGTTTAAATATGCTAGCTAGCTTAGTTTAGCATTAGCGTTGGTGATGGTCGATGCTAACAGAGGCCAAAACGCCCTCATGTGACCGACGTGCTGCTTTTTTTTCGGATTGAAGCCGGTAACTCCACTTCTGGTTCATTTCCAGGTAGTCTAAGTCTGCACAGTCTGGACGGTAGCCGCATCTGATTCATTAGCGTAGCTGGTTCAGCAGGTTTACATTAACACAACAGATCCTGGGTCAGTCATTTTGACTGTCCCAGTTTTGATTGCAATAATGATAAATCATTCAGTCCTAACAGCAGCCATTATTAGCATTAGCAACAGTTAGCTTCCCTTTCAACCGTCTGGCTGACAGCGTATTGCTAGCCTAGCTTAGCTGTATGTCAGCATTTTCCTGTACCTACATCTGTACCTATTCTTATATCCCAGCTGAACATTAGCGTTAGTCTGTGTCCCGCATGGCTGTGATTAGCATTAGGATGAATAAATAGCAGTTAGCTTGCCTTTCTAGGAGCTTTCTGCTTGTTGTTAGTTGATCTCAGCAAGTTTTTTCTCCTGATTTTTCTCCATGTCATTCGTCCATGACATTAAACTCAAAAAAGCCAAAACAACCTGAAATCGCCGACGTTTGACTTCAAACTAAAGGAACTTCAGCTCAGCTGAGGCGGAAGGTCTGGTTTGTCAGGTTCCGTGACGCCTGCACGCCGTCGTCTCCTGCGTTCATTTGAATTTTTACAAATCATGCCACGGACTTTTTTGGAGACAGCGTTGTTCCTGCTCGGCTTTATAATTCACTTTGAAGCAGCCAAATGAATCAAAAGCCGGAGAACCTGAAGGGAACCTGGAGCCGAGCAGCCGAGCGGGAGCATGCGGTGTTTCTTCTGTCACCGCTCCCGTCGAGGGCCCTGGAACCGCTGGTGGGAGCCGCCGCAGAACGCCCGTGCAGCAGCTCCCACATCTGCCCGCGGTGCAGAAAACAAAAGACGACGTGTCCCCGGAGGCTCGCCTCTGATTCTTCTCTGAGCATCAGTTCCACAACCTTGCTGGGGAAAGGAAAGAAAAAAAACATTCCCCTTTGACTACGCCAGTGTTCCTCGACTTGTTTTTGCCACACAGAGATACAAGCAGAGGCCCTCCAGGCACAAGACTTCACACAAACCCCTCAGTGCTTTGCAACTGACGGAGGGCTGCGAGTTAAAAATACCCTGCATTCTCCACCAGCGTGAGCGAGAGCAGGAAAGAGAAGGAACGAGTGAAGACCGGAAGACTCCGAGGAGCAATAAAGCTCATCAAGGGAGTCTTTGTCTTGACCTGCTGGGGGGAAAGAGGAAGAGGAAGAGGAAGAGGAAGCTCTCCTCATCTATCTTCTGCCCTCACAAACAGTCAGAAGGTTGAGGCCAAGGCTGAGTTAAGACCAAGACCAGAGCACTCCAAGACCAGAAGATCCCAAGAAAAGATCGATACTAAGACTTATAGGTGTCGGGACCAGTCATTTAGAGAGAGATTATGATGAATGTCAAATCTAAAACTACCAAGACCAGGAAAATGTGGACTGGGACCAGGACAAGGAGGATCTTGGCTGAGACTAGGCCAAGGAGAATTGGGGCTGGGACCAGGACCAGGAGGATCTGGACTGGGAGTCATGAGACTCTGGTAAACACATTGTTCTGAATGTCCATCTACAGCAGTGGCCTCTTTTAGCCCGTGAAAAATAATGTCTGGCTGCCAGATGATTGAGAGAATGTGAGGCTCTGCTTCACGGAGGCAGTAACGCCGTCCATTAACCCAGTGGTTCTCAAACTGTGGGGTGCGCACCCCGGGGGGGTGGGGGGGTGGGGGTGGGGGGATGGGGGGGGGGGGGCAGTGCGATGCCCGGGGGGGCGCGTGTGACCCTGGGGAACATGTTTTTTTTCCGCCCAACTAAAATAAAGTGTAATTGCACATCCACTCCAGTAGTTGGCAGTGGCGCTCTCATAGTCAGAGTGTACAGCTCTACGGTGTAGGTTTTTTTGCAATCAGCTGCGATGTGAAGTGCAGTAAACAAACTCTGAGACAACATGAAGACATTTTTAACAGGGAATTCTGGCTGAGTGTAGAGAGGCAGGATCCACTCTCGGGGCAGAGATCTGTGGGCATTAAGCTTCCTTTTGGAACATCTTAGCTTTGTGAGTCTGGCTTCTCTGCTGTTGCTGCACTGAAGACCAGGTCCAGGTCCCAGTTAAACACTGAGCAGGAGCTGAGAGCTGCAGGATCCTGCTTCAAACCTCGCTCTGAGAAGCTGTGCAGTTCAGAACCTGCTCATTGTCACCATTAATCCTGGCGTCCCCATTTTGATAAAAAAAGGAAAAAAAATCAGCACAAATTGTTTTATTCGTTTTTGTTTTGTAGGTTAAAGTGTTTTATATATTGTGCTCCCGAGTTAATGTTGCTGAAGTGAATTTGAATCTGTTATTATTTATTGATTTTGTTTAATTTTATTTTCCAGCAGCAAATGGAGCAATAAGTCTGTCAAAAATGTTCACAGTTTAAACAAGGATATTATCATTTTTTGATTTTCAGGCAAATTGATGCACTTAAAATCTTTTCTTTTACAGACTAATAAACAATGTTAATAAAGTCACTCTTGTAAGTTGAGCTATATCTCTTTCTTTTTTGTTTTCTTTAATGTTAACAAGGATGTTATGCAGAGGTGTACCTAGAACAATTTTATAGACAAATCCTATTATTTATAGTTGCTGCGGAGAGTGGGTGGTGGTGGGTGGGGGGTTGCGAATTGTTTTTTTCTTGCTGGGGGGGGGGTGTAACAGAAAATAATTGAGAAGCACTGCATTAACCTGTCAGCATCGTCTGCTCCTACTCCTAACCCCCCACCATTACCTGTGAAACACCTGAAACCCTCTGATTCAGTGAACAACCTGAACCCTGCAGCTCCTGCTGCGTTCAGGGACACTTCGTAAAAGCAAGCTCCTGCTCGACGCCACCGGCGTCTCAGTCAGCTGTTAGCTTAGCTGTTAGCCACCGACAAACTAGCTGGCTTTGAACGACTCCTTCGTGCTCCAACATCAGTTGGCAGGGCACATCTCAACTCCTGAGACGGTGGAAAGAAGATTTAAACGCTGAGCGTCTGGGACAGAACAGGAAAGGTTGTTACTGACGGACAGTTCAGTTCTGAGAGGAAGGATCTGAGCGGCGTAGCGGCGGCTTGGAGAGAAGAAGGGAAACATTGTTCTGGTAGGTTTAATTTTTTGGTTTAGCGTGGCTGTTTACTGTTCTGCTGTTGTTTTATCTTCATCTTGTTGTTCAGGGATCATCGTGTTGCTCTCAGGAGTGAAGCAGCTGCAGCTGACGGTCGCTCAGTCAAGGATCTCCTCTGGAAGCTTCTCCTCTGGAAGCCTCTTCACCTCCGGTTTACCTGCTGACGTTCCGACCGGGCGCAGTGTCTGTGAACGCAGCTTCAGCGCTGCAGATCCAATGTAATGTGATTTCACATGTTGGAAGGAGGAATTAAAAAGTGAAATGACCGTCTTTTCATGGCTCCTCGGTCAGGTGACTCCGTCTTTGTGAAGACACAATAAGCTTCCTCAGTACATCTCAGAAAGTCTGATCTGCACATTAGCGTTAGCAGCCGGAGCCTCTTGAAAGCAGACTGTGGAGAAGGAGTGTGTGTGTGTGTGTGTGTGTGTGTGTGTGTGTGTGTGTGTGTGTGTGTGTGTGTGTGTGTGCGTGTGTGTGTGTGTGTGTGTGAGGAACACACTGCTGGAGGTGCTGGAGCTCTGCGTCGTGACCCCTGAGAGGCTGTTGATCACGTTTCGTAACAATCTCATCTCCTCGGCTCGGGAAGCTGCAGCGGCTCGAGTGGTTGCTCTGTTATTCACTAACAAGCACTTGAACCCCGCTACCAAGGAGACCCAGGTACTCCCTAAATCCCAATTAATGAGAGAAGAGCTTGAAGAGGCAGCTCTTGACTCCGGCTGTGACAGCTTAATTGTAATTTTGGCGCAGCCCCTCCGGCAACAATCTCCTCTACTTGACAGCTCTGCGCTCCTGTTTCAGCTGGAAGCCCTGCTCTGCATATTCATGTGGTTCAAACAGAGCCGGACGGGACGGGCGTCCACCGGGAGGCGGAGGACGGGTCCTCTACCGACGCTCCGGAGACGACAGACCGGGGAACCTGCCTGGTGAACACTTCACAGCGAGATTATGGATTATAGAGCATCTTCCTCCTAACATCCAGATTATAGAGCATCTTCCTCCTAACATCCAGATTATAGAGCATCTTCCTCATTCTAACTGATGTGACTTCAATGCTAATAGCTATGCTAATGCCACAGTTGTTTTCACATCATTAAGACACGGCCATGAATGCCCTAATAAAGTATTGACTTTATAAAGTATCGGACTCTTCCATAACTGGTAATATCAATGTTTATTTTCAGGATCATTCAACACATATCAAGCGTGTTTCTCATGCTTTATTACCGATCACATTGATCGGTTGTGGGAGATCATGGAGGTGGTGACCTCTAGTGGCCAAAGTGATGCTGCTGCTGTAGCGGAGGAGCATCACGGCCGTTGACGCCGGGATATTAAAACAGGTTTACTTCATGTGTTTTTGGTCGAGCCGCTCTGCTAGCTTAGCGTGCTGAAAGCCGTCCGATCCACGCCGCCGCCGCCGGGCTGCTGGGAGATCTGCTGACTCAGACACGGAGTCTGTGCCTCCAGCTGTTTGCGGGAAGCGAATGAGTAATTGCGCTTCCGACGAGAGGAGCCTTTAAGTGTGTGTACACCGAGTACATAAATCAGCCGGCGGAGTGAAGTCGTTCAGAGCCGTGTGAGAGCGACTTCAGTCTGTCGGGGCTTTCGGGGGACGTCTGCCGTCGTGTCAACACGTCCTGATTGGAAATGCGGATCCTCCTGAGCGGAACAGCATGGGGTCTGTACACACTGGCTGTCTGCAGCGATGTCTGTCTGCGTGCGAAGAGGGAAGCATTACTGACGCGTTGTCCACACTTCAGTCACATCTGTCCAAAAAACACCAGCTTCCCGTTTTCCAGACGGTCTTTATCTGTTGAAGTGTTGAATCTTTACACAACATTTACAAGTGGAAATGGAAGACTTTTGTTGCGTTTTGTGTGTTTACACGACAACGGCACTCGGAGTTGCTGAAAACAACTTTTTGAAAAACTCAAGATTCCCAAATTTCCCAGGTGGCACTTTATGAAAAAACTCTGTTTCCCTGGAAACAGAAGAAAACGCAACTTTTGGAACCAAGTAGATGGCGCTCATTGTGGTCCTGAGCAGGAAATGGAATGAAAATACGAACAAGGCTTTAATCCAGACTGTCGTGACTCCCAGTCCAGATCCTCCTGGTCGTGGTGGCAATCTATAGTCTCCAGTCCAGATCCTGATCGTGGTTCTGGTTCATATGCTTCTGGTCCTGCTCCTGATACTCGTCCAGATTCTCCAGGTCCTGGCCATGGTTCTAGTCCATATTCTCCAGGTTCTAGTCCTGGGGTCTATTTCACCAAGCAGGTTTTAAGAAAACTCTGTGATGAATAACCTGGAAATGAGGGAAACTCTGAGATTTCCATTACGCAAAGGGAGAGAACTCAAACCAGAGACAGAGGAGTAACTCCAGCCTGTTCCACCAGGAGAGGGAACTCAAACTGTCGCTCAGTTACCGCAGTAACACACTCCGTGACTCTAACCTGGTCGGAAGCAGGTTTTTCTCAGTCAACCCGGAAGTTTCTCTCTGGCTCCGCCCCCTTTCAGCAACAGACGCTGTTCCATTTCCTCATTCTTTCAGTCAGCTGGCGAGTTTTTGTGTAGCTGTCCAAATGTCATGTCCTTTTATCAGCGATCCTGTAGATGAAGCAGCGGCATTACTGCAGCGGGAACTGAATATTCGTTGGGAGATTATTCACAGACCGCGCAGAGATGTTTTGGCGTTTCCGGACAGTTACCTTTATGAACGGTACCGCTTCACGTCTCAGTCCATACGCTGCATTTCACAATCTTTTCCGTCCATACATTTGCAACATAACCAAACGTAGTCGCGCACTCACATCCCAGCAGATATTGTGTGTTACGTAGCGGTTCTTCGCAAATGGGAGTTTTTCATTTAACACTGGAGATGCAGAGCACTGAGGAGTTTAAAGCACCACCATCATCACCACCACAGCAAATAAGACATTACACACTTCATTTTGTGTTCTTTATTTCCTACAAAATAAATAAATAAATAAATAAATAAATAAATAAATAATAAAAATAAAGGGTTTAGTTCATGTTCCAATAGTGAACTCACCTGTGACCATGAACCCACCTGCAGCTTCTGCTCCAGTATCTCAATTTCCAATTTTGTCTTCTTCATCTGGAGGTCCAGATCCTGCTGTTCTTTAAGGGATTCTCTATCTTGTTAAGTGGATTTTGTAAATTTCTTTGACTGGTAACTGGGAATACATAGAGGACATTAAATGATCCAGCTGCACATGAACCGAATGAAATGAGCCTCTGGTGTTTACGGAACATCATCTCACAGTGTTGATCTGTGATGTGGGAGCTGAGGGACCATCCTGCTGCTGACCAGCCATGATCTGTTAAAAAGGATGACAATGTTGAATATTTCAGTGTTGGCTAAACGTCAAGCTCTATGTTCCACAGGAGTATTCAGAGTTTTAATGGGAAGAGAACAATCAGTAACATATCTCCATATGACTTTCTGGATCCTCTGTGAAGGCAGCAGACACGGTTTCATCCTCCTCATCCTGGATAAATAACATCTTTCAGTATATTTGTTTATATTTTTCCCAACTAACATTTGGCAAAAACATTCTGAGTATTTCCTGCTGACAGTTTCAGGCTGGTTGTAGTATGAAGGGGCTCCAGCAGCAGAGAGAACCTTCACAATCTGGGCCAAAAGAAGAAAAGGACATGAAAGACAAAATAAATATTTGTATCAATAACATTTTTTAAATATTATACTCAAATATAAAATAATATTAGATTAAATAGGATTAATTGTTTAACATAACATGATATAGATGTGTGACAAAACAACTGCACAGTCCATCAGCCGCTTAGTATTTATGCTACTTTACAATGTTAAACATGCTTAAAATGATGAACCTCAGTGAGATTATGCCGAGGTCTTCAGAACAATGTTTTTATATTTCATCTTTAGCTGCTGCCGTGTGCGCTTCTTCCCCGCGGGATTAAAAATAAAAGAAATACCTTAACTGGTGACCATTCAAACAGTTTCCCTGTAAAAATATTTAATATTCAGTAATATTCTGATATAAAGGACTACATTTAAGCTTACGCATTGACACGGGCAGCAACTTTCTGCCACGCCATCTCCCTCTCCTTCGCTGCTGCTGCTCTCCGCTTCTCTGTTGCCATGGTGACTCGTCGAATCGGCGCTCCATTGATGCTGGCTTTTTATAGTTGTCGTGCACGTGCTAAACTCCAGGTGAAACTACATGAAGTTGAGTAATTCAACTCAAATCAGCTGTTGTGTAACCGAAAACCCAGCGTTTTCCCTTCAGAGGAGATCAACACAGAGTTCAGGGTTTCACTCAGAGTTTTTTCAACCTGCTTGGTGAAACAGACCCCTGGTCTCAGTCTATATTCTATTGGTCTTGGTCGTGGTTCTGGTCCCAGTCTAGACCTGGACCAGAGCGTTTCCGGCTCGGTCTTCAGTTTATCAAGAGAAACGTTTAAACGTTTAAAAGGTCTCATGAGAAACTTCCATGTCCGAGTCGACAGTCGTTCAACACTCGTCCTGCTGGTCAGGCTCATGGTGGAGCAGTGGTTAGTGCTCCCACCCGTTAACAGGATCCTCGGTTTGAGGCTTCTCTGTGTCGGAGGATGAAGCCCACAGATAAAACACAATCCAGGAAACAGTCGCCTGCTGTTCAGTTTTTTTTTTTTCCGCTCCTTCACTTTCAAAAGTTTTTGCGATCTCGTGAAGCAGAACCTCCATAAAAATCATCCTAAAAGTTGAAACCCTGTGAAGTATTAATGAGGTTTGAGTCTTGGGGGAAATTTAATGTGATTCATTTTGTCATTGACAGAGAGCTATTAGCACCTTCCAACATCCCCCGGAGATCCGCTCTGATTGTGTTTCGCTGCTCGACAAAGTGCCACCTCGGTGTAATGAGTTGTTCATAATTTGTCACCATTCTGCCTCCTCCAACCAAATAACCCTTTGTTCTGCCGGGCCGTCCACTTCACTGCACTCTCCCAGGAAAGGCTTTTAGAGACGGGGGAAGATCTGCAAGACGACGCGTCTTTCACTTACATTATTCATGCAGAAACATGCATTTAGCTCCGGCCTTTTCAGAGCTAATATTATGTTAATGAGCGGAAGATACGGCGCTCTTCGTTAAAGTACGAATACGGGGCTCGCAAAAGCGACTCTTAATGCACCCGCCTGCCTTTTCACATCGGTTTGATGCTAATGGATCGTCAAGGCTGATCTGAAGTCTGCAGGACAACAACGTGGGATCTGCTGGGAACAGCATGAATACACACACCTGCGAAGATCAATTGACTGCTATGATAGATGCAATGATCAATACCTGTAATTAGGGACACACTGAAATGAAAATTTGGCCTCAAACTGATATCTGATGTTAATATTGTAAGAATGGCCTAAAATCAATATTTACTGTGTGTTAGCGGCCTGTTGGCGGTCTGTTGGTGTTGTGTTGTGGTCTGTCACCGGTCTGTTGGCGATCTGTGGCTTTGTGTTGGCGGTGTGTTAGCGGCCTGTTAGTGGTCTGTTAGCGGTCTGTTGGCTTTGTGTTGCCGGTCTGTTGGCGGTCTGTTAGCAGTCTGTTAGCGGTCTGTTAGCGGTCTGTTAGCGTTCTGTTGCCGGTCTGTTGGCGGTCTGTTAGCGGTCTGTTAGCGTTGTGTTGCTGGTCCGTTAGCGTTCTGTTGGCGTCCTGTTAGGGGTCTGTTGGCGTCCTGTTAGTGATCTGTTAGCGGTCTGTTGGCGTTGTGTTGCTGGTCT
Organism: Salarias fasciatus; assembly: GCF_902148845.1. NCBI lineage: Eukaryota > Metazoa > Chordata > Actinopteri > Blenniiformes > Blenniidae > Salarias > Salarias fasciatus. The sequence goes on along the minus strand of NC_043745.1, from coordinate 38,643,631 downwards.
GTTAGCGTTCTGTTGGCGGTCTGTTGCCGGTCTGTTAGCGTTCTGTTGGCGGTCTGTTGCCGGTCTGTTAGCGTTCTGTTGGCATTCTGTTGGCGGTCTGTTGGCGGTCTGTTGGCGTTGTGTTGCTGGTCTGTTAGCGTTCTGTTGCCGGTCTGTTAGCGTTCTGTTGGCGGTCTGTTCCTGCTGCCTTCTTGCTGCTGTCGGTGTTACCTCCACATTAAACAGGCTGTTGGCGTGTTGGACTGATTCTGCAGCGCGGCAGAGAGATGAACGGCGGCGGCGGCGGCGAGACAGCCAGGGCTAAGTGCTAAACATCACAGCTTCAGGGAGGAGAAAGCTGATAGCAGGTCTGCAGCTCTTGGCATGTCAGAGGTGAAGCAGGGCGAGGGCGGCTGTTTCTCCTCCTCCTGAGTCGACGACACGCCGTGGCGTGGAGAGGAGAGGACAGGAAGCCAGGGCTGAGTGAAGGTGAAACTCCGGCTTCCTCCTCGGCTCTTTTGTTTCAGATCCGGTGAAGACGAGGCTCAGATAAACACAAACCGCCGTTACAACTGAAGCGGCGGATCTGTGTCACGACAGCGACTGTTCCAGCAGCTCAGACCGCACGCTGCTCGCAAGACATGACAAACTTCCTGTGGCGCCGCTTCAGACGCAGCGTTTCGCTGCCAGATCCGTTAGCTCGCTTCAGCTGTGTGTGTGTGTGTGTGTGTGTGACATAAAGGGCAGCAGCACTTGCTGGTTAAGTTTGTTTTTGGCAATCTGTTCTGTTCTATCTGTGTTTGGAACACTGAACAGTCTCCCTGTTGTTCGTGCAAAGACGTTCTTCTCTTTATCTTCATGAGAAACATCGATTTGTTGTATCAATCAATCTTTATCTGAGTGTCAGTAAACTCTGACTCCCTGCAAAACACACACATGAAAATAAGACAGAAATTGCAGAGTTGTGTGTTTTTAGGTTACTTCTTTGCTTCTTCTTGATCAATCTTCCAAGTTTAACCTGTAAATAATAATAAAATAGATTTTATTTCTAATGCACTTCTCTTTTATGTAAAATCTCAAAATGTTGCATTAAAAGTTTATTAAGGGATTAAAAACCACAAAATAGGAGGTACTTTACAGTTTTAAGGGGACATTTAGGCATTTATAAGAAAAAAAGCTTTTTAGACCTTTTTTAAAGCTTGAACTGTCTTAAATTACAAACTTTTACAGTATCAGGTGGTCTTATAATGTCTGAGGTTTTCTGAATTTTGGAGGTGAGTAACGAGAGCGTCACTCGACCAGAAGTCTTCAGTGAGACAAAAACTTCACTTTTTGGACAATTTGCACTACACACACATCAGCGACTGGCAGGATGGCGAGGCTGGTGTCAAATTACACAACGCTCCGTTGTGTAGAGGCGTTTGAAAGCGTGAACCGGACGCTTCCATGCGAGGTCCTGTTTCGCGCCGAAATGACGGCGTCGCCACTGAAAACGGCTCCCGAGGTGGAACTGCTCTGAAGCGCCGGGGCTCCGTCGCCGTGGAGACGGAGGAAACCCCGGCGACGGCAGCAGTGATGCTGCGTTTTGTCCTTCCAGTTCCTTGAAGGCAGACGGAGGGGGTTTCTGTGGGCGGAGCCTGATCAGAGTTATTGATCGGGATAAACGACGGCGTCTCCCGGCGCTGGAGGCCCCCGTGCGCGGCGGGCCCCGCCATTACCTGGTGACCCGTGGAATCGAAGGCTGGCTGCAGGCTCCACGTGCACGCCGCCGTGCGCGAGCGCGAGCGCCTCATCCCGCCCACGGTCCCGAGGCTCGCCGCACGCCGGGCCCTGTTCCCTTGGAAACCACATTTTGCTCTGCGGTCCGTAATGAAGTCAGTCCTTTCGCCGCCTGCCGAGCGGCTGATGAGAAAGACGAGAGAAAAAAGATGATTGCACGGAGGAGGCTGTGGAAACGTCAGGAACATGTCAGGCCGCTCTCACGTCTCTGTTTCCTCCCGGACTCGGCCGAGGTTCAGATGAGATGAAACACAAACCTCCGCTGACCAGCAGCTCCGGACGGGGATGAACGGGCGCCGGACCGAGGCGTTCAGGCTGGAAGAGTCTGGCCAGAGATGGATTTCAAGTCAGGAAAAGAAAAGAAAAAAGACACAAAAATCTGAATGTTTGAACCAGTTTTGGACGAACCCAGAGCTGCCGTCAGTCCCTCTGGACCAGTCCTGTCCAAATCTCACTGAACACTGAGAATAACTGCCACTCACCGGGGCGGCCATTTTGAATGACATCATGAATCTCCCATGATTCTCGGGTCCAACGACGAAGAGCTGATGGTCGGCTAACGGCGGAGGAGCGACCCAGAAAGTTCTGGAGCAAGTGCTGGATCATCAACCGGAGAAGGACCTGGGTCTGCTGAAACGCCACACACACACACACACACACACACACACACACACACACACACACACACACACACACACACACACACACACACACACACACACACACACACACACACTTTCTGTTTCATTCTAGATATGAGTTATAGTCCAGAACATCCGGTCGTCACAGGAGCGTCTCTTCTCTCTGCTTTATTTTCAGTTTAGGATTAGAGGTGTGGAGTACATTCAATGTTCTGGTCCAGCAGTCGGAATTAAAATGTATTTCACATCTTCGTAACATTTTTCTTTAAAGATAAAACTTATAGTCCAGACAATTCAGTCATTTTTAACATTTGTCACTTTTCAAGTCAGAGAAACAGCTGAATGTGATTTAGAAGCGACAGAACTCTAAATCGTTCTTTGAAAAGCTTTTTTTCTTAAAGAAATGATAAAAACTTGAACTTGATCACATTTAGTTCAATAAACGGAGCTGACTGGAACGTCTCTTTCTGCGTTTCATCAGCGTTGAGACCGGAGCAGAAACCAGGAGGCGTCCAGGCTGGACGAGCTGAGCTACCCAGAGCTTTTTCTCCAGAGCGCTGGTGAAGTGGCCTCGATGTCCTCGCCGTGCTCCCCGTCCTCGTCCGGCTCTCTTTCACGCCTCGGCTGAAGGACGCCACAAGGTCGCCGTGCTGACCTGCCACTTGAACAATAATCGGCAGGAATAACGGCGGCGGCCTGTTGAGCCCCAGGCGCCGCGAGTGGCCACTAAACGAGCTGATTAACCCCGGCGTGAGCGACGAGGCCGCCGCCCGGAATCCATTAACGCTCGGCAAGAGCAGAGAGTGAAAACACAACTCGCTGTTCTGAGCGTTAACAGCTTCACTTCAACAACCGTCCCTCCGCTCCAGTAACCGGCGCCGAGCCTCAAACGGCTTCATTCACGCAGATCTGAGCTTCACTTTCCTGTAGTAATGAAGCTACACACACACACACACACACACACACACACACACACACACACACACACACACACTGCAGAGAACAACACACTCGAGACATTATCAATGGCAGAACACGGAGAACAACACTGGAGTCTTGTAATTTCAAAAAGTTGCGTTCTCAGCGGCTCCGGCTGTTTGTCACTGTTGGTTGAATGTTGGATTTTCACAATAAAATGCATCATTTAAAGACAAATCGACCAGGTGCTGGCGGGATGGGACCATCGTCTCGGTGTCACTTGAGGACTGGTTCTGAAGATTCTTTAACTTTTTCAATAGCTTCTTTCACATTTGGAATGAATCGTTTTGACGTGCTTTAATGTCGAAAGCTAAAAGCAGAAAGTCCGACATGCTGCAGCCAGATGTGTGGAAGAACTGGCTCCACGGCAGCCTCAAACTGTGGCGAGCAGATGCTTTTATTTTGACACATTTAGAACAGGAACAGCAGCAGCAGGACATCAAACACACTCTGCTTCTGTCTAACGTTAAACTCAGCTCGACTAATTAGAATACCGAAAACACAGTGAAACTTTAACACACAATAACAACATTCCAACCCCCAGCACCTCGAACTCCCATGGTGCACTGCAGCACAACAGTTTCGCCACGGCGAACATCCTCACCCGTCTGAGGTTTCCTCTCTCTATCGCCCCCTATGGGTGGACGGCAGGCGCGGCCGGTGGCGTGGGGCGCAGGTGGCGAGGGACGCTTGTTTTGCCCGCCTACACCGCCAGCGGCAGGCGGTGTGGCATTAATTCACTTCCGCATTGGAGGAAGCACTCGTTTCCATACCTGCGCATTCCAGGCGGGCGGTGTTGAAGAAACCAGTTTATTAAAAATAATCGTTGCCTACCTGTTGTTTAGTTTGGAATGTGCCGTGAATGGACACTGGTGGACGGGCTCCGAGCTTTACTAGCTCACCGCTGGAGGGCGTCGGTCCGATCCCCGGCGGTGACGATGGACGCACGTCTCTGAGAGAGACCTGGGACGGACTGTACCACCTCCACGGAGTCTAAAACGCCAGCGTGAGGCCAAAGACTGGAAGCCACTCCCACTTTCACCGATGTTCAAAGCTGCGGACAGTTTTCCAGGTCGGCTCCAGACTCCAGTCGACGTCTGTTCCTGGTTTTCTTTGACGAGGCTGGAATCCGTTTGACACCCTGTGATTCCATTCCAGTGAAGACAAACACTCTCTTCTTTTCAACAAGTGGTTTTTACACAACATTCAGCAACATTTAAAAAATGATATGCGTTTCCATGGAAACGGCAGACGCTGAAAACGATGTAGTTTTCATGTTGGGTTGCTAGTTGGTGCCGAATGAAACCAGACTCACACACACACACACACACACACACACACACACACACACACACAGAACATGAGTGGTTCCATGGTTCATTCCAAAAACAGCCAACTGGTGGTCGGGCCTGCTAACTAGCTAAGTGCATCATTTTAGCTAACTAAACATCAAACAACTGAAAACACGAAATCGATGTTTCCACTTAAGACGTCTCGTAACGGTGCCCAAGGTAGCAAGATGCTATTTTCAGCGTCGTGAGCTAAAGTTAGCTTTAACTGCTATCAGGCCATCGTCATGCTAACAGTGCAGAAAATCATCCAAACTACAAACAGTAGCATGAAAGTCTTTTCTGTGTTTCATTGACATTGAGTGCTCTCGTGCGTGCGTGCGTGCGTGCTTGTGTGTGTGTGTGTGTGTTTGAACACACGCTGCCCACCAGGATGAGCTGATGCTGGGACTTCTCCCCAGAATCAGATGAAGCCCTCACCTTTGTTGTGCAGACGCTGCTCCTGAGTGTCTGTCTCTGTGATAAGGCCCGTCCTTTCATCTTGTTTGCATTGATTCCAGGCCGGCGAGGCGCAGGGACCCACTCCGGGCTCTGATCGTGTCTGCGGCCCGGGACTCACACTGGGCCCATTGTGACCAGGAATGTCGTCATTCAAGGCCTGAGCTCGCCTGTGAAAGCACGTCAATAATCCCGAGTCAGTGGCTGCTTCACAATACCCCCACCACCGAACGGACCTCAGAAAGAGAGCAAGGAATGGATGAATGGATGGATGGATAGATGAATGGATGACTGGATGAAGGCCTTTATCTGATGCATGTGGATAAACAAACAGCTTCACCAAAGGTGACAGCGCTCTCACAAGCAGAAAAGCTCTAATTAGACTTTAATCCATGTGCAATCGCTCCTCATGTGAGACTCCTCATTCCACGGTGAAGATCTGGAGCCTCGATGAAACTCCTCCTCCTCCTCCTCCTCCTCCTCCTCCTCCTCCTCCTCCTCCTCCTCCTCCTCCTCACCCATCAACTCGCTTCCGACTCTGAGGGTCAGGAGCTTTTTGAACAGCAGCAGAGAAACACTGATTCCCGATGGATGGTTTAATGATGGATGGGTGGATGGATGGATGATGGATGGATGGGTGGATAAATAAATGGATGGATGATGGACTGATGGGTGGATGAAGGACTGATGGATGGATGATGGACGGATGGATAAATAAATGGATGGATGTACTGATTGATGGGTGCATGATGGCTGGATGGGTGCATGATGGCTGGATGGGTGGATGATGGATGGATGGATGGATGGATAGATGGGTGGCTGATGGATAGATGGATGAATGGACTAATGGATGGATGGACTGATGGATGGGTGGATGATGGATGGATGGATGGATGGATGGATGGATGGATGGATGACGGATGGATGATGGGCTGATGGATGGGTGGATGGTGGATGGATGGATGGATGACGGATGGATGATGGACTGATGGGTGGATGAAGGACTGATGGATAAATAAATGGATGGATGTACTGATTGATGGGTGCATGATGGCTGGATGGGTGGATGATGGATGGATGATGGATGGATGGATGGATAGATGGGTGGCTGATGGATGACTGGATGATGGACTGATGGATGGATGGACTGAGGATCGATGGGTGGATGATGGATGGATGGTGGATGGTGGATGGATGATGGATGAATGGATGATGGATGGATGGATGGATGGATGGATGGATGGATGGATGGATGGATGACGGATGGATGATGGGCTGATGGATGGGTGGATGGTGGATGGATGGATGGATGGACGGATGACGGATGGATGATGGGCTGATGGATGGGTGGATGGTGGATGGATGGATGGATGGATGACAGATGGATGATGGACTGATAGATGGGTGGATGATGGACTGATGGATGGTGGATGGATGGGTGGATGATAGATGGATGGATGGATGGATGGGTGGGTGGATGATGGGCTGATGGATGGGTGGATGGTGGATGGATGGATGGATGGATGGATGACGGATAGATGATGGGCTGATGGATGGGTGGATGGTGGATGGATGGATGGATGGATGGGTGGGTGGATGATGGGCTGATGGATGGGTGGATGGTGGATGGATGGATGGATGGATGGATGACGGATGGATGATGGGCTGATGGATGGGTGGATGGTGGATGGATGGATGGATGGATGACGGATGGATGATGGGCTGATGGATGGTGGATGGATGCAGCTGGAGCAGAGCCCAGTCTTAATTCCTTGCTGTAGATCGGAGGTTTCGGTTCAGAGTGTGTGTTTGAGCGGAGAACCTGGTATCATCGATATGATGAGCAGAGTCAACAGGCCTGAGCCTCCTGAGGCCCCCGGAGCCCTTCACATCCACATTGTCTTGTTTGTTTTCGAGCCGGTGTGATTTGGTTCGGGTGGTGCTGGTGGGGGTGGAGGACTCCACTGGTGAAGCTCCTCCAGAGAGGCGAGTGGAACGAGCCAATCATTGCTCTGCAAAGAATTAAAGCCGCCTCCGCAAATAGGCTCAGTGTTTGTGCAGCGCCTCAGAGTGGGAGCTTCACAGCGTCTGGGCTCCCAGTGTAAATAAACAGTGCAGAGGTCTACGAGGGAGGACTGACCCCCCCCCCCCCCCCCCCCCCCCGTCACGGAGGTGAAGCCCGCCCCTTTGTTGCTTCCTAATCTGGGCCACTCTCCATTGAGGGGGCTGAAAAGTGGAGCTTTGTGGGAGTCTTTACGTGCGAGTCGACGTGTCAGATGAAGCGGTACAATAACGGGCGCTTGTGCCCCCCACCCCCCTCCAGTCCCACCGGCTCCAGAAAACCCACATCCCGACACTGGGCCGACACTGGGCCATCCCAGGATGCTCAGCGCACAGCACACCGGCAAAGGTCGGCACGGTCCGCCGACAGTCGCCCTTAAACCAACACAACACGCAGGGTGGGGGACGGACCTGGACAGGGGACCGACCTGACGGGGGACGGACCTGACGGGGGACGGACCTGACGGGACGGACGGAGGACAGACCTGACGGGGGACGGACCTGACGGAGGACAGACCTGACGGGGGACGGACCTGACGGGGGACGAACCTGACGGGGGACGGACCTGACGGGACGGACCTGACAAGGGACGAACCTGATGGAGGACGGACCTGACGAGGGACGAACCTGATGGAGGACGGACCTGACGGGGGACAGACCTGACGGTCGACGGACCTGACGGGGGACGGACGGCGCTGCCGTGGAGCCACTGGACTCAGTCCTCCACTCAGTCCAAACTCACCAGCTTCCAAGCAGAGCTGGAGCCTGGATGGGTTTGAATTCATCCACCTGGTTTGATTCTTCAGTTGCCATGGTTACCTCAGGATTTTAATTCAAATCTAAGTAATCCGAATTAAATAATTTGGACTTAAAGCATTTGTTTCCAAGGGAATTTTGATTCTGAATTGAAGCTTACGTGGAAAAGACGTGTCACGTTTTATTGAATTTCTCTTCAGTTGCGAAGGGTTCTGATTGGACGGCAGATGTGATGACTTCACATCTACAGGAAGTCAATAAATTCCACTTCCCTCGATTATGTTTGACACTGCAGCTTTGAAGAGGTCCACACTGTCAGGCTTCCATCCATCCAATCCAGTTCTTCTGTTAAATAAGTCATCTGGGCTCCAGTCCAACACTGGTTTCAGGGCAGCCATCTTGGAATGTGTGCGTCATGGCGACAGCACACGAGAAAGAGCGGAGCGGCTGAGATTAATGCTGAGACGGAGAAACAGACGGAGAAACCATTTAATTCAGCTTTAAAATCAGATCAAACCAGAAACTTACTGTGGATTTAAATTTAATTCAGAACAATCATTTTCATTCAGAACCAGGTGTTTACACGGTCATTTTAAATCCTTTTAAAGAAAGTTTTCGTTTCATTCTGATTTAAACCCTAACGTGGTCGTTGCATGTTAGTTTCAGGTTGGTGGGGTCAGATGTATAAAAGAAGCTCACGGTTTATGTGTTTTGACATAGTAGACATAGTTCTGGATAAATTTTCATTTCTTCATATTGTCTGAATGTTCTGGTTGTCGGAGCGTTGGTACGATGTTCACAGTCCACAGTGCTGCTGCAGGATCCGTCTGTAAGAATGATTCTTAGTGTTTGATATGAAAGTTTTTAGAAAATAACTGACTTCACAGTGTGTGTGTGTGTGTGTGTGTGTGTGTGTGTGTGTGTGTGTGTGTGTGTGTGTGTGTGTAATGTAATGCCAGGTAACATTGGACCTGAAGGCAGGAGCCTCGCTTTTCGACGCCACTTCGGTCAAACCTTCCAGAAGGAGCTGTGTGGCTCCAGCTCCGGAGGCGGGACCGTGAACACAGACACTTGGCTCCGGGGTGGCTCGAACCCCGAAGCGACCCACTGATCCTCTGCGCCGCCGGAGCCTCGATCCGGGTTCAGCTCTGGTCCTGGTTTTCGGGTCGGATCTCAAACACAGTAAGTGAGCCCAGACCATCGCTCAGTAGGCCTCCGTTAACTTCAGAGGTTTTAATAAAAACCCGTCATACTCCCATGATTCCTGGACCTGCAGCTCCCTTTGCTTTCTCTTTTTAAAGGTGCATTAAGGAGTTTTTCTACTTTAAAAATACTTATTTTCCACCATAAATATGTTACAAATATTCAATGGTGTGTACAATGTGCCCTGACATATTCATTGCAAGCACCGCTAACAGCGCTAAACTGTCACTTGAAAGTTGCAGTGCCGGTCCGGCACCAGAATTTTTTGGGGGAGAATTTGAGATGATGTGACGTAATGCGCGCTCCTGCTGGCCTGATTTCCTTAGGTTTCGTTTTGTCCGCCATTACTCCGCCAGATGCTTAGTGAGCAACAACTGAGCAGTATGAGGATGGATCTTCCAGAAAGTAAGAACAGACCGGCTTGTAGCACTGCCACAGCTCCACACAGAAAAAAAAAAACTTAAATTTTACATGAGCGCTACTAAAAGAGCGAGGAAGGAGTTCCCCTCTTCTGTGCACGTACATGGATGCAAGCCACAGACACGAGTGTTTCACTAAGCTGCAGTTACGCCCAAGGCCTGCAGGGGCCGTTGTTTCACCTAAAATGCGCAAACTCCTTAACGCACCTTTCAAGATTGACGTGGAAAAAGTTTAATTCTAAAGTTTTGAGTGAAGAAGCTTGAAGAGCTGAAGAATCTGTTCTTCTTCGGCACAGCTGGTCCTTAAAAACTCGTTTCAGTGTTTCGTCATTTTTACATTTTCATTTCAGAAAAATTCAACTTTTACATGACATTTTGAAAACCACGTCTGTTTCCATGGCAACGGCAGAAACACAGAAAAACGATGTAGTTAGCTGTGGTTTGAGAAAACTTTCCGTTTCCATGGAGACTGAGTGAGTGTTTTCAAAAAGTTGTGTTTTCAGTGGCTCCCAGCACCGTTGACATGTGAACAGACACCAAAACACAATGAAGGTTTTCGGTTTTCACCTTGAAAATATCCTTAAAAAGACCGTGGCACAACGTCAGCAACACAAACCAACAATTATTTATTCATGACTTGCTATTGCCATTAAATACAATGCAGCTCAGTCTGACTGATTAGTAGTTAAAACTGTGGACATGCTCATGGAAGAGCCGCAGAAATCAGATCAACACTTAAACACACACAAAGAAATCTGATTATTGGGGCAAAATCAGATTCCTCAGTTATATGACAAAACATATAATCAAAGAAAGGTTGGAATTCCAGGCTGCATGCAAACAGAAATGTTGATTTTAATGCAGAACTTTCACATAATGTGAAAACGAGAAGTTTTTCTTCCTGCCATCGTCCGTGGTGTGCATCCATTAATCAGCAGTGATTATTACCGGCAGCTGACGGCGTTCCCTTGGGAAGCGCGCGTTCAGAGAAGCGAGGAGTTTACGGCGTAGTTTACAGTCTGTTCCTGGTTCAGCCGCCACGTGGCGGACGATTCATCATGGGGAGAAGTTCGGGGTGAAAACCTTCTTCAGAGTCTCCCAGCGAGCGCACCGCTCGCTGACATGCCCTCAGTACATGAGTTATTATCCCGACTGGTGTCGCCACATCTGCAGGAGGGATGCATTTGTTGCTAAGCAACAGCGAAGCTCACAGCATGCTAGCTACAGTGGAAATTTGGTACACTCTTCGACTTCTGTTGTGCTGCACATGACAGGAAAATGTTGTGAAATTGCCTTTAGATGTGCAAAAATATACCTGAGTGGTTCTGTCTGCAGGTTGGAAATTCTGTATTTCACCGATTTCAGGCCTCAAACTGAGGCAGCGTCTTTTTTTCATGTGATTCACATGATTGCACTGATTGATCACGACAAAAGGAAAAAAGCTTGAATACATTTCAGGTTTTTGTCAATGTGTTTTGTTACATTTTAACAAACTTCAGTGGATGGATGGATTGACGATGGATGGATGGATGGAATGATGATGGATGGATGGATGATGGATGGATGTAAGCATATCCATATTTAGAATATTATTTGCTTGTGTTGCTACTACTCTCATAACCACTCCTAAAACAACTACTTATACTAAAAATAATACTTCCATAACTACCACTACTACTACCACTGGTACTACTGCTACTGGTACTACCACTGCCGCTGCTATTAGTCCCGTAGCCTACTTGCAATTCATATTAGCTGATTATTATTTCTACTAATATTATCAGTGCAGCGGTAGTTGCAGTAGCCATAGCATTTTTAGTAATATAGTATTCTAAGAATATTATTATCAAGTTGTAATTTCAAAAGTAGCCAAATATATAAAATGTGACATATAAATACACGTATGTATAAATGAAATAACATCTCTCAGAAAAAAACCTAATAGCAATTTCAGGATTGGTTTGTTCTTTGCTTCATTCTTGGTGGAGCAATAAATATAAATATAAATATAAATATAAATATAAATATAAATATAAATATAAATATAAATAGCTTGGAGATACTTCACAAACACAAAAAAAATAAAATAAAATTCGAAGTTTCAGATGAAAATGAGAGCAGCGCGTGAAAAGCTTTGTTTTTTAGTAAATTTTTTTGTGGAGGTGTGTATGTGTGTGTGTGTGTGTGTGTGTGTGTGTGTGTGTGTGTGTGTGTGTGTAGGGGGGTTGAATCAAACTGATATTTAGCCCCTACTGGCTTTTTTTTCGCCGCTTTTGTTTTACGCGGGGCTCTTTTTACCACATGGTAGTGACAGATTGTTTGAGCTGAAAGGAAAAGCCATTCGGAGCTAATTAAGCAGCCATTCCCGGCTCTGTTCGCGGGCAGCAGGCGGAGGAGCGCAGCCATTTGTCAGCGGCGGACCCAACGTGGCTTTAACTGACAGCCGCGGCTCGAGGCTGACAGCTCCGCCGCCGCCCGGCCAATGGGGAGCGGCCGGGCCGCGCGGCCGGCGCGCCATTGGCCGAGGCGGGGCCGGGGGGCGGGGCCGGCGCCGGAGGAGGCGGGGACACCCACGTGGGTCCGCGGCTCGTGCTGTGAGCCTCCACCTCCGCGCCGCTGAAAGGGAAGCGTGTAGATGCTTGAGGTCTCGTTAGAAACGGGTCGATCGGTTGGAGTCGCTCAGAGGACACGAGGACTCCCGTCTGCAGTCCTCGACCCGCCACACCGGCTGTCCTGGCGCTCGGCCCACGCTCCCCCCATGTGCCACTCACGATTCCTCATCATTCCTCTTGTGTTCTTCTCGTACGGGATGATGTGTTGCTGTCGCGGTGGATCCGTGACTAACCGGCGGCGGCGGCGGCGGAATGAGCCGCAGCACAGTCACTCTTACGGCGTCCTACGGTGCCTCCACCGCTGACTGGGAAAGATCCCAGTGCCTGAACCGTTGCTGTTGGTGGTGATGGTGGTGTAGTGGTTCGCACTGTCACCCGACCTCTGTTGAATCTGCATGTTCTCCCTTGGCACTCCAGTTCCCTCCCACAGCCCAGACTAGTCTTTATTTGTGTCTCCATATACATATCATCCCCTTCCTTTTTATTTATTTAATTTTTCTAAATCATCTCCTGGTCACTCCTGCTAAGATCTCCTAAATCCTCAGTTGAAAACATCGTGTGTAACGGGTTGATCCAGTATTCTATTTGCGTCACGTTTAGTTTTTAGGGCCTTGGCCCTGGAACACCTCTTCCTCCTACCGACGTGATCACGCATCGGCGCGCCGGTTCCCGAGGCGGGTCGGGTCCCCCTGCTCTGTAATTTGGGGTGTTTAAATGATGGGGGCTAAGGGGATTGATATAGTGCAGTGTTACGTCTTTCTGATCTCCTGCAGGGAGTGTGTTTGTGGCCTGACTGTTAGCCAGATATAAAGAACTAAACCTGCCAGGACCAACAGCTGACATGGTTACACATACAATCCCACCCATGTTGTATAATTGTAATTAAATATTACTTGTTCAATATTTTGTCAATTGTTTAACGTTTTTTTGTGTTTTTCTTTAAATCCTGAGCTGCGAGGCTTTCAATCTCTTCATGTTCTTGTGTATTCCTAACTGGGAAATGGGAAAGCTCCCACTGTTGAGCTGCTCGACACACACATGCAGTCATGTGGCGCATTCAGCTGGCGAAGTGGGAAATGGGAAACGGTTCTAGTCTCCAGTTCCGTGAAGCAATCGGCTGGCATCGAGAGTAATGAGCTGCAACTGAACTAATCTTCTTGACGATCTTTATATGTTGGCGTTACGGTGAATTCACCAGTAAGCAGAGGATGAAGATGGCCTCTCTTCCCTGGTGTGTTGGTATTATTTCTCTTTATGTTTAACTGTCTTGCTGCTTACTTTTTTTTCTGAAATTTGTTGTGACGTGTCTCTGTATCACTACAAATTCACATGCAGCTGGGAAATGGACATGTTTCGGTTTTGCTTCTCCTAACCTCCAGTATTGAATTGTTGTTCCTGCCTCTATATTTGTTGGTGTTATGGCGTCTTCATGAGTTGAATTCCACTGCCCAGGGTGGAAATTCCAACTGGGAGCTTCCCACTTGAAAAGTGAGAGATTTTTTCGAGCTACCGGATGTGATCAGTTGGTGTTTCTTAAAGGATGTTCTTGTATGTTTGTACTGAATCCCAGTGGGAAAAAATCTGCTGTTTTGCTGTCCAATTGGAAAGTTCCCAGTGGGCTGGTTTCCCTTTGAAGCTAATTGAGAGTCTGTCTGTGATATTGAGTTCAAAGGCATAATTTCATCCCTGCGTTGAATTAAATGGGTGGTGGACATTTATCTGCAGCTCTCTTTGGGGCAACGTTGTTCACCATTTTGTTTTATTGTGTGAATGATCTCAGCTGGGAAACATCCCGAGTTCCCAGCTGCATCAATACACCATGAATCTAATACTTTTTAAAACCTTCTTCCCGCTGAAATCCACACCTCAGACAGCTTCAGAACAAGGTTTTGACTGAAATACCATTTCATTATGTCTTTGTCAACAGCTTTTTTTTCAGTCTGTTGCGACAGACTGTAAAACTATTTCAGAGGTTTAGCGGTCGCTCCTGTTTACATTGTGAGTTCCAAGCCACATTATTAAAGCTGTGTAATACTTTTGAATCATGTTTATGGGTATTTATGCTTTAAAATAGATGACTAATTGCCTAATAGACAGAGACAGATGCAGTTTATGATAATCCAGGACATTTAAGTGGATTAAACTTTAAAAGAGGCTAGACGTAGAGAGCAGTTCTGGAAATGACCAGTTTTATGTTGGCTTAAGTGAGATTTTCTGGTGTGTGATGTTTTATTTAGATTTTTTATCTGTTATTTTGGACCTTTGATCACCTTTTGATAAACACTTTTCCATGCTTGTTGCCATAGTTGTATTTTTCTTGGTGCTCTGATTCATTTTGAGTCAAAAGTTTGAGTTTCCCAGTTGTCATTTCTCCCTTCAGTTTGTCTTAGTCAGAATTAAAAGATAAATACTGTTTAATGCTTTGGGTTTCCAGCAGTGTGTGTGGAAGAATATGGCTGTTTTTAACTGATAAGAATGTGAAATGAGAGGTAAAGTGCTGTACTGAAGCTGCGGAGACATAAATTTGCAAACTTTGTTTCAAAACAAGTTGTCGGACGAAACTGGATGTCGGTTTAGATCCAAAATGGCGGGTGGAGTGATGTCACCGGTGGACGGACCAATCAGAACGCGGCTGCTCTGTGCAGCGCCCCACGTGGGGCCACCGGCTCCTGATTGGCCCGCGGCACGGCGCGCTGTGATTGGCCGGCGCTCGGCCCTCTCCCGGTCGTCGGCTCCTCGTGTCCCTGCTCAGTCTGTGTGTGGTACCGACGGCAGGCGGGCGCGCGCGGCTTCCTAACGGCCGACATTTTTACACCGAAAGAAAAAAAAAAACAAAAACAAAAAACAAACCAGCAAAGAAACCAACCGAACCTGTGGACTAACCGGACGAGCGGCGGGATTCTGGACGGGTTTGCTTTTGAAGTCGGTGGACATATCGCCGCCACCCCGCCTCCCTCTGCTTCCTCCTCCCTCTTTCCCCGGTCGAGGTGGTCTCCGAGCGGGGAGCGCGAGGGAGCCCGACCCGGGCGGAGCGGCGGCTCTCCGAAGCGGGAGCACCGCGGACCTTCCCCGGGGAGGGGGAGGGGGGGCGGGGGAGGGAAACGAGAGACACAAGCCGAGAGCCGAGGCGGCTTTCCGCTCTTTGTCCGGTCGGTCGTGACAAGCGGAGGATTTTAACGGCGCGTGTGGATTGTGTTTGTTGTTACCTGAGCGGAGGAGGAGGAGGACTCGGCCCGAGACAAAGGTAACGAGGAGCGGCTGGAGGAGGTGGAGGTGGAGGCTTTATGCCTCTCAGAGCTCCGGATCCTCCCGGACCACCGAATACAAGCTTTGTGGGAAACCTAGTCGTTATATATTTAAGGGAGAGAGAGAAAAAAATAAACAGAAACAACCAAACAATTCGTGCAGAAGAAGAATTAAAACTTTCTTTCATGCACGTTGTTTTTCTCACGCTTTGCATTGAAGATTAACATCGTTTTTGCTCAGATCAGGAGGAATAAGGGGGAAGTTGAGGGTGACCCGGGTCCTCAGCTCTGCTTTCTGTTTGTTTAGGTACAAAAGGAGGCCGGAGGAGGAGGGGGTGGTACACCCATCCATCCACCCATCCATCCATCCATCCATCCAGCCAGCCAGCCAGCGGTTGGGCTGTGATCGCCCAGAGCAAGGCTTTGTCCGCCACCATCCTGCGCCTCCGGCTGGGGAGGGGGACTGGGTGATTTACAGCACCTTCACCAGGATTACCAGCAGAGCAACCCCCCCAGCTCGACCCCTTCTCCATCTGAGTGCCGGACCGACATGTATCCACAAGGCCGGCATCCGGTGAGTGCCGCCTGTCCTCCACAGCAGCTGCCTCGTTCCGGGATTCGAGGCATGCAGGGAAGCTGCACCTCGCGTTTTAGTGCACCGGCAGGTTATTCGTGCGCACAGATGTGACACGTTCACGCCCCCCTTGTTATCTGGCTCTCGACAGATTGAGCGATCCACCTCTGTCGCCGCCGCTCCCCTTCCTCCGGGGACCAGCGAGGCGGGGGGAGGCGGCCGGTGTGATGGTGTTATTTACACCTGTGCTATCTCTCCAACCTTTGCTCTCCGCAGGCGCCTCACCAGCCGGGACAGCCTGGCTTCAAGTTCACCGTGGCCGAGTCCTGCGACCGGATCAAAGACGAGTTTCAGTTCCTGCAGGCGCAGTACCACAGGTAAGGCCCCGAAAGGAGAAGGAGAGGAAGAGGAAGCTGCTGCTCATGATCTCCGGGGCGTCCGGGGCCACGGCGGCCTGCTTTCATCTCCACTGGGCTGCACCGCTGAAGCACTGCCATCGCAGCCTTTCGAGTTTAGTTTCCCATTGCAGGGGATACAAGATTAAAACGTCTATATTTTCATAAAGAACAAGCGATCTGTCCAGAGACTGACAACAAAACCAATTTTTATCAAACCTTCTGGTAGAAAATACAGTGAAACATCCGAACTCGCCATGGCTTCGAGGCTAATGCTAGCTAGCTAGCTTTCATGGCGGTGTTACAGATCTCAACTCAACTCTTACGAAAACATTGTTAGAAACTGTTACATGGGTTTTTTTGAGGGGCCCAATTTGAACTAGTTGTGGGCCGATTTTGGCCCACGGGCCTTATGTTTGACACCCCTGCCTTCATCAGTGAAGAGGAAAGACGTGAATGAAGCCAGTCGGGTGTTCTCACCGCTCGATTGGCGGAAGCTCCGTCGCCTGTACTGCTTCAGCCAGCCGCTCCACCCGTCCAGGTGGATCCAGCTGGATCCTCCTCCCTCCACCCGTCCAGGTGGATCCAGCTGGATCCTCCTCCCTCCACCCGTCCAGGTGGATCCTAGCTCCACCCACTGTAGAAAGCCTTGTGGATATTTGAAAACCTGTCTGGATGTGATTAAAGAAACGGATTTATGCTGCTCAGTGGGGCAAATAGTCCAGGTGTGTGTGTGTGTGTGTGTGTGTGTGTGTGTGTGTGTGTGGTGTGTGGTGTGTGTGTGTGTGTGGTGTGTGTGTGTGTGTGTGTGTGTGTGTGTTGAGGGTTCCCTCCTTCGCTCTCAGACTCTGACGGTCCTCCTCCTCCTCCTCTTCCTCTCAGCCTCAAGGTGGAGTACGACAAGCTGGCCAATGAGAAGACGGAGATGCAGCGTCACTACGTAATGGTAGGAGAAAAGTTTCACGTTTACATGAAAACGATGGCGTTTGCACGTTGGGCCAGGAGTGGGCGGGGCTTGTTTTGGTGATGAAACATTTCTTGTTTTATCTAAATTCCAGTAACTTACAGTAAAAACCGAATTGATTTGGTTCGAATGAAGTAATAGATTACTTCTCAGGGTTTCGTGAAACTCAGCTGAAATGATCAGTCACTTTTCTCTCTTAAAATACGGACTGATGTTACTTAAAGCTGTAAAATGTGAATCTGGAGGATTTTTTAAATACTTCAAGGACAAAAGTCTCAAAGTCAAACTCTTTAAATCTGCTTCGGTCATGAATCAGTTCGGTAAATAAACCTGGATTGATCGAGTTCAAGATGAACTTTGACCTTTGCTGCTTCCACACATGAACTGTGAAGGTTTTTCATCTGAACGATACGCCGGTAATCTTCAGCTCTGTGGATTTAAAGAGTAAGAGTCAATATCCAGATTACAATCAATCCAGAGCAAGTAAAACAGACGTCTGAACATTTAAAAAAGCAATAAAATGTTTATTAGATGTTTTGCTCAATATGAAACTTTTCAGCCTCGCTCTGTTATTTCACTGAACGTTCTCTATAATTTATATTTTTCCAACCTTTAAGAAAACGGTTCCGCCTCCAGAGTAAAGCTCAAAAACGTTTCAGTAACTTCTGAAAAGCAACGTTGGTTATTTCACACGATGTTTTAATGAGTTGTAAGCAGTTTATCTGTGTGGTGCGGAGCCAGAACCACACAGTGTCCACATTTTGAAAGTAAAGAACAGCCTCCGCGTTTGTCAGATGTCGCTGGTGAAAGCTGGAATTTGGTAGCGAAGCTTGAATGTTTCAGCTGTTTTCAGATCGAACTGGTCGGAGATGCCGTTCGTCGTTTTCTCTTCACAGCCTCCAATTCCTCGTTTTCTCACCGTTTCCAGTGAAAACTCGTATTTTCTCATTCAGAAGAAGTTTTGTTTTTACACTGCCGCTTTGTGAAAATGTTTGCGTTTCCATGGAAACGGCAGAAACCCTGAGCTTTTTCAGAACGTTTTGAAAGTTTTCTGTTCTTGTTCTTCTGAACTGCATTTCCTGGACGTTTGCAGACGATTTAAAGTCCATGTGGAGGATTACAGTCAGTTTTACAGTAATCAGGACGTCCTCTGCTCTGTCCCAGAGGTTTACACTTTCTCTGTACTTTCACTTTCATTTCTAAGTGAAACCACAGCTGAGAAGTGAGACGAGGGTTCGATTCCCACCAGAGTCACAGGAGCAGCAGTCAAATCAACCAGAGCTTCAAACCCTTCAGCAAACCTGCCTCTCTGGTCTCAGTGTCCATAAACTTATCAAAACTGCTTCATGGCTGCAGGGGCGGATCAGGGCCTGAGGGGGCACTGCTCTGTGTTTCACCGAGTATTCATTCATTCATGTGACCTTTGACCTTTGTTGGCTCAGTCCCATTACCTGGTGGAGTTGTGAGGTCGAAGGTTACTCCTCTGATCCTCCAACATTTGCTTGAGTTTGTGCAGACGGCCTGTAGACTGAATCACTGCAAGCACAACTTTTTACAAATGCCCCGTCTCCATGGAAACACGGGGGGGGAAAGGCAGCTGCTCTGCACATGCTCAGTCCATCTCCATCTATTTCAGCATTTCTGCCGTTTCCGTGGAAACGTGAGCCTTATCCTATACGATGCTTTTCCATTCATCTTTGATTCATTTGACCATTTTCAATGCTTGTTAAATTCTCGTTGTGAGTTTGACACCGTGGCAGCTCCGCCCCCGACCTGCTGCTCCGCCCCCCGCCTGACTCGGCATTCGTGTGGGCGGAGTCTGAGGCCGCGTTAGCTTGTGGTTTTTCCCGTCTCACCGTTTTACCGCCGCCGTGCGCTGGAGGACTAATGAAAACGTCGGCGCGCTGCTGTTTACCGCCTCGTTCACAAACACGTTTCCTGCTCGTGGGCGAGGGGGCGTCAGAGGGGGGGGGCGTTGGAGGAGGGACGGCTGTTGGTGCGTTAATAACGCCGCTCTGCTCTGCTCTGTCTTCCAGTACTACGAGATGTCCTACGGGCTCAACATCGAGATGCACAAACAGGTACAGAGCCGCTCTGTGTACAGCCAACACACACACACCACACACACACACACACACACACACGCATGCTCACCTGCCCTCAGCGCCTCGTCCTGAAAACGCCTCGGGGAGCCGGCGAGAAAACGCTGACAGGCGAAAGAAGGCGAAGGGCTGATGGGGACAGTTTGATAAGATTAAAGCCAAGGGCTTGGCATAGTGTGTGTGTGTGTGTGTGTGTGTGTGTGTGGTGTGTGTGTGGTGTGTGTGTGTGTGTGTGTGTGTGTGTGTGTGTGTGTGTGTGTGTGTGTGTGTGTGTGTGTGTGTGTGTGTGTGGTGTGTGTGTGTGTGTGTGTGTGTGTGTGTGTGCCTTCTCTTTACAGCTTTGTGAGCTAGAGGCTCATTCGCTGAGGAGAAGCTGGTCTCGCTTGGTGTGTGAAGATGGTGGAAACAGACCTTTCTGAGGTCTTGCTGTTATTCCTGCTCTTCTCTGAGTGTCGAAGGTGCAATAACTGAGAAATTTACCGCAGAAACCATTAGAATCATTCAAGCTGTCTGCCTTCTGCAGCAACAACGTCTCGGTGAAGCTTTTTTCCTTTCAACCTGAGAGGTACGAGTGGGCGGGGCCAGCCCGTCCCTACTTCCTGGTTCCACAGCCAATCATGTGAGCTCCTGAGGCTGCCAACCAAGCAGCTCAACATTCTGGATGTTCTATCTGAGCAGCGACCCCGGCCACCGGGCCGCCGCCTGGCTCCGCCCACAAAGCTTTATTTTGAAAGCCAGATTTTCAGTTTCTGTTCGCCGGCGTTGAGTTTAATTCGAGAAACCCTTCTCTTCCGTCAGCGTCTCTCAGTGAACTCCGGCAGTGTTTTTTTTTTTCCCCATCCATCGTTTCAGCGTGTCAATCCTGGTGTGTGTGTGGTATCAGCAGCGCCGACCAGTGGCCCGACGTGCTGATACGCTGCTTCATTTCTCCGTTTCAAAGCGCCGCTGCGGTGGAAACGGGGCGCTCGGCGTGGCTGTGACCCTCTGCTCAAGGGAACGTCAGAACGGGTTCTCTCTCCTGAAGACGCAGCGGTCGGCCCGGGTGGAGAGAGGAACGTGTCCGACCGTCCTCCGCTCAGCAGCCGCAGTCACATGACTGCTGGAGCCGGTGTGGGGAGGCCGTGACCCGAGGACCCTGAGGCCGTGACCCGAGGACCCTGAGGCCGTGACCCGAGGACCCTGAGGCCGTGACCCGAGACCCGAGGACCCTGAGGCCGTGACCCGAGACCCGAGGACCCTGAGGCCGTGACCCGAGGACCCTGAGGCCGTGACCCGAGGACCCTGAGTCTGTGACCCGAGGACCCTGAGGCCGTGACCCGAGGACCCTGAGGCCGTGACCCGAGGACCCTGAGGCCGTGACCCGAGGACCCTGAGGCCGTGACCCGAGGACCCGTCCTGCGACTCTGGAGCAGGAAGAGGTCGACGCTCTTCTCTTGCTCTCACTGTAACAGTTCCTCACACAGCGGGGGGTTAAAGCCTGACCCAGACGATCTCCTCCTGGATTCTTCTCTGGAGCCACTTGGTCTTTTTACCGGCAGGTTTTCCTTCTTCAGAGCGATCCGCTGAAGCGAGTCCAGATTCCGGCACCGTCCCGGATCCAGACTCCTGGTGGTCCTCTTGTCGTTTGCTCGCCCACCCTGACCACGCCGTGTGAACGATGGCGTGCGTCATTAGCGCTGTGATATGCTGTATGAGAACTGGGGGGCGGCGGCGGCCCTGGGACCCAGAAAGTTAATGGCATCCGGGGGGGGTCTTCTGGAACAGCAGCACGCCGAGACATCCATCAGGAGTGTTGTTGTTGCTGCTGGTGTGTGCGGTTAGCTAGGTGTGTGTTCTCTTCATTAAGGAGCTCCACCTGCCGTCTCCCACAGGATGGGGGGGGGCAGCGAGAGGCTGAGGGGTAAACGGGTTAATCGACTTGTCCTCTCCGGAGCTTCTCCTTTGTTTATCAATAAGCCTGCTGGACGCTCTGCAGCTGTCTGAATAATGCATACCCCCCCCACCCCCCCACCCCCCCCCATCCCCCCCACCTCCGCCGCCACCGCCAGGCGGCTGTTTGTGACGACCTCAGCGAGCGGTAACCAGACTGTAGTGAGGGGAGTTCAGTCTGTGGCGAGGAACAGACGCTGCGCCTTCGCAGCAACTCGTTTCACATCGTTTCGTTTTGAACTGGGGGGGGGGGTCACGACGGTTGCATCGTAGTAAGGAGATGAGTTTTCATGTTCTTCCTGGGTCTGTGTGGGTTTTTCAAAGAGCACATTGAGTTGTTGAGCAGGCTTATGAAAACGCTACCAAAGTTTAGTGTTTTCACTTGAAACCATCGGGGGGGGGG